>NC_062242.1:13270000-13280000 GCF_905475465.1 Pieris napi
CCCGCTGCATCCCTATGTTAACTCTGCCTAGGTCGGCGAACGCCTTCCAGGCAGAGGGTGTTGTGTTTAGAACCGCGTTGTACAGTGTAGTGTTTCTGTTGTTAGCAATGAATTTTATAGTGAATGTGTGATTAGCTAGTGTGATGTTTTGGTCTTTTATTGTTTTAGTGAGTTCAAACTCGGGAATTGTTTTCTTTATGCCTTTTAGTATAATCATTGGGTCTAAGCGCTTTTCCTCTTGAGTGTTTATTTTTGTGTTATTTTGTAGTCGTGTAAGTGTGTGTAGTTTGTGCTCTTCTCTTTCGAAAACGAGTTTAATTTTGTGTTTTGAAAGCGGGGTGACCTTTAAAGGGGCGTATCCGCCCTCTCTGAAATTAACGGTTCTACTGATTTGTGTCAGTATCTGTTCTGTTGTGTCGAGACCCTCTCCGGACACGATGATGGAAGGCCCTGCAGGGGGTTTGGGCGTGGCGGCGGCCTTAGCGTAGGATTGATGAGTCTTATGCGGGTCCGCCGACACTGGTTGTATCTCCGGCGGCGCGGGTTTAGGGGATGCCTTAATAACCCTGGTGTGTTCCTGCAAGGCCTTATTCGATTCATCGAGTAACCGAGAGTGGGCCTCGAGTTTGTCTAACAGTTGTTGTTGTGTGGTGTCTTTAGTTGGTGTAACTGTTGTATTGGTGGCCTGTGTCGTGAGGGGTTTGGGAGGGGAGGGGGTGGAGGGGTCGAGCATGGCGATGACTCCAAAGAGGCCGTTTATTGCCTCTGTGATCGAGGTTTTGAGATCACCCTTTAGGTTGCGGGAGGCTACTACTGCGTCCAAGCCTTTCTTCCTATAGTCTCTCGCCATCTCTATGTATGTGGACTCCGCAGGGGGAGCTGAACGGGCGAAGGACGGGCTCAGGGTGTCCACTAGGGACCGCCTGGCAGCTGCTGTGGTCGTGTGAGGTGACAGAATGTCGGATTTGGATGATTTGGGAGGGGTTCTGGGTAACATGTCTGCGAAGGGGGGTGAGGGGGGGCTGAAATATGGACAGGTGTATTCACCTCTTCGAGCTGAGTCGTTTGATACCCAACTCGAGGGGGTGGGGGTGGGGGGGAAGATTTTGTCGCGGTGGGGGGTAAAAACCTATATTGTGGGGTGGAGGGGGGTTTGTGAGAGGAACAATGTACACTATCAAATAGAACTCGCCGAGCCGGTTTAAATAAGCCCAAGCTCGACGGGTTTAAGATAAAAATTTGAAAATGTTAAAAATTTATAATTATGGGGCTGGTAATCCACCCTACCTTGTGTTAAGGACCAGGATTGCTCGCCAGCTGTTGCTCGTAATGTAGTGGTGATAGGTGTTTTCTGGCTGCCCCCGGAGAGGACAAGTTGTTGGTGTTGGAGCAGGAGCTGTTCCAGCTGGTCGCCTGATGACTTGGTGTCCAGTTGGGCAGGTGAAAAAGTGTGATGTGCGGTTTGGAACTAATCCGATGGAATCTTGTGCGGGCTATAAGATGGTGGTAGATTTCGATTTTTCGGAGGTGTGGATCCCCTGGAAACCCTGGATTCCAAGCTATTCCTGGTCGTGGTTCCTGAATTACTGGGCGAATATTGATGATATTGGTGTCAGTCGGTAGGTTATTTTCTGTACTTTGTCCTTATTGTAATTTGGATTTGGTGTTCTGATGTTTGGGGGTGGTTAACCCCAAAAAACGGTTTTCCCTTGGTCCGAGAGGATATTTCTGGTCCGATTTTGTAGTGAGATATGTCAAAAGATACCTTTCCGTCTAGCGCATCTTATAGACATATAAAATTAATTGTGTGTTGTGGGGCCGCTTGCTGGTGGGGAAAATCCTTATTTTTGGTGTTTTTTGCCTCTAGAAAATTATTCCTTGGGTCCAAAATTATAAACTGGGTATCAGGCGATAGCCCTCAATTAGGACTATCGTTTTAAGCTATAATAAGTAACTGTCACAGATCTAAATAAAAAGTTGTTAACCTTTTTCTGCGGTTTTGTCCGTGAAATCCTCAGTTATGGACCCTTATCGACCAAATTTGGGTCGAAATGTCCGTCTTAATGCACTCTATTCAACTACACCACAAAAACAATTTTTTAATAACTGAAACTATTTTTAAAAGTCAAAAAACCGAAAAATTTACTGTTTTTTGTGAAAATTAAATGTAAAACTAAAACTTTTAAAACTGAATTTACCACTATTGGATAGATCGCAGAAGCGCGCATCTATTGATATGTAACACTTTACTCAACACTTAAGAAAAACCACTGTTATTATTTTTGCAAACTTTTTTGAGGCGCGGAGCGACGTGAGTTCGACCGTTTCGGGTGGCGTTTGGACGCGGACTGGTTAGGTTAGGTTAGGTTAGGTTAGGTTAGGTTAGGTTAGGTTAGGTTAGGTTAGGTTAGGTTAGGTTAGGTTAGGTTAGGTTAGGTTAGGTTAGGTTAGGTTAGGTTAGGTTAGGTTAGGTTAGGTTAGGTTAGGTTAGGTTAGGTTAGGTTAGGTTAGGTTAGGTTAGGTTAGGTCAGGTTAGGTTAGGTTAGGTTAGGTTAGGTTAGGTTAGGTTAGGTTAGGTTAGGTTAGGTTAGGTTAGGTTAGGTTAGGTTAGGTTAGGTTAGGTTAGGTTAGGTTAGGTTAGGTTAGGTTAGGTTAGGTTAGGTTAGGTTAGGTTAGGTTAGGTTAGGTTAGGTTAGGTTAGGTTAGGTTAGGTTAGGTTAGGTTAGGTTAGGTTAGGTTAGGTTAGGTTAGGTTAGGTTAGGTTAGGTTAGGTTAGGTTAGGTTAGGTTAGGTTAGGTTAGGTTAGGTTAGGTTAGGTTAGGTTAGGTTAGGTTAGGTTAGGTTAGGTTAGGTTAGGTTAGGTTAGGTTAGGTTAGGTTAGGTTAGGTTAGGTTAGGTTAGGTTAGGTTAGGTTAGGTTAGGTTAGGTTAGGTTAGGTTAGGTTAGGTTAGGTTAGGTTAGGTTAGGTTAGGTTAGGTTAGGTTAGGTTAGGTTAGGTTAGGTTAGGTTAGGTTAGGTTAGGTTAGGTTAGGTTAGGTTAGGTTAGGTTAGGTTAGGTTAGGTTAGGTTAGGTTAGGTTAGGTTAGGTTAGGTTAGGTTAGGTTAGGTTAGGTTAGGTTAGGTTAGGTTAGGTTAGGTTAGGTTAGGTTAGGTTAGGTTAGGTTAGGTTAGGTTAGGTTAGGTTAGGTTAGGTTAGGTTAGGTTAGGTTAGGTTAGGTTAGGTTAGGTTAGGTTAGGTTTTTTTTTTTTTTTTTTTTTTTTTTTTTTTTTTTTTTTTTCCTTTTAATTGTTAGTAGGCCTACCATCCCCGGCGACTAACGCCCCGGGGCCGAGGAAGCTAAGCTAAAGTACAGCTTGAAGTCTTTATTGATGTAAAAACAAATATATACATTGGGCGTGAATAAGGTGGTTGAGGGTTGGTTTTGCTATTTGATACAATTCTTTTCCCTCAACCACCTGAACAGAGTCCGCGTCTTAAATCTAGTAATTATATAAAGTGAAAGTAAACATTTTTATAAATTATTTGTACTTAAGTAAG
Organism: Pieris napi; assembly: GCF_905475465.1. Taxonomy (NCBI): domain Eukaryota; kingdom Metazoa; phylum Arthropoda; class Insecta; order Lepidoptera; family Pieridae; genus Pieris; species Pieris napi. Next base: position 13,273,539 of record NC_062242.1, read on the forward strand.
TAGGTTATTACAGAAAAAATGTTTTACTATTAGACTAAATAAATTGTGTTTATAATTATTCCAGTATTAAGAATTGAACGCGGGTCGGTTGATGAGGGTTGGTTCTGCTATTAGATACAATAACCTTCCCTCAGCCGCCCAATTTAAGTCCGCTTCTTAATACCAGCACATATTGAACAAAGAAAACAGTTTAATCTATACATCATCGTTGGGCAATGCAAAACTTAATTTAAGCAGAGATATGCTTTAGTAATTACGCTTATAAATAGCTATGCAGGTGTTAGAGTAGGACACGGGTAGGTTGTTGAGGGTCGGTTCTGCTATTAGATACAATAACCGACCCTCAGCCGCCCGGTTTAAGCCCGCTACTTAACACCAACATTTAGTATTACACAAAGAAGAGTTTAACATTATTAAACATAAAGAATAAAGAAAAAATAAAAAGTTTTACATTTACTTTTACAGTTGATACAAAGCTAAATTTGAACAAAGATGAATTATGATTAATTGCGCTTATAATTATGCAAGTGTTTAGCGTTGGACACGGGAAGGTTGTTGAGGGCCGGATCTGCTATTAGATACAATAACCGACCCTCAGCCGCCCGGTTTAAGCCCGCTACTTAACACCAATATTTAGTATTACACAAAGAAAAGTTTAACATTATTAAACATAAAGAAAAAATAAAAAGTTTTACATTTACTTTTACAGTTGATACAAAGCTAAATTTGAACAAAGATGAATTATGATTAATTGCGCTTATAATTATGCAAGTGTTTAGCGTAGGACACGGGAAGGTTGTTGAGGGCCGGATCTGCTATTAGATACAATAACCGACCCTCAGCCGCCCGGTTTAAGCCCGCTACTTAACACCAACATTTAGTATTACACAAAGAAAAGTTTAACATTATTAAACATAAAGAATAAAGAAAAAATAAAAAGTTTTACATTTACTTTTACAGTTGATACAAAGCTAAATTTGAACAAAGATGAATTATGATTAATTGCGCTTATAATTATGCAAGTGTTTAGCGTTGGACACGGGAAGGTTGTTGAGGGCCGGATCTGCTATTAGATACAATAACCGACCCTCAGCCGCCCGGTTTAAGTCCGCTACTTATCACCAACATTAATATTACACAGAGAAAAGTTTTATATTTTTAGGCATAAGAAAGTCCTACATTTACCCATACCGTTGATATAATGCTAAATTTAATCAAGGATGAGCTATAATTAATTGGGCTGATAATTATGCAGGTGTTTAGAGTTGGACACGGGTAGGTTGTTGAGGGTCGATTCTGCTATAGGATACAATAACCGACCCTCAGCCTCCCAGTTTAAGCCCTCTTCTTAACACAAGCCTTTAATATTACACAGAAAAGTTTTACATTATTAAACATAGGAAAGTTTTATATTTACAGTTAATACAAGGTTAAATTTAATCAGAGATAAGCTATAGTGGATTGTGCATGTATATATTAAACCTAGTAGTGAAATAAACCGTAACTAGTTACAGATCGAGACTAAAATGATCTGTAACTTGTTATACAAATGGTATTAGTCGTACAGTGAAATAGAGTTGAGATTATAGTAAAATAAAAATATACAATGAAATAGAATTGAACTTATAGTAAAATTAGAATCGAGTCAATTTGTTTAGTACAAATGGTATTAATGCAGTAAAGTAGGAATTAAATTTATTGTTTAATGAAAAAATAAAATGAATAAAATTGAGATTATAGTCTAACATAGGTTAGTAGTGGTTGATAATTGAATCGAAGTTAAATAGTATAGTTAAGATAGTGGGTATTATAGTTGTAAAAAGTGTAAAAGGTAATAGATGAATAGAGGTAACTTTATACATTTTTGTATTTTTGTAGGGGTGAGGGTGGATTATTTGCAAATTAATTATTGATTGAGAATGTAAAATATAAAATATCATTGTAAGCTTTGATAGAGCACACAAGGTTGGGAAGGGTTGTGTTGTTTAATAAGGGGTAAGGATTGTGGATGTTTTTGTGTTTTTGTGTGGATAGGTGCCCTAGAGGAGGTGCAGCGTGTAAAGGTCGTCGTGAATTTAATCGTTTTTAGTTTGTAAGAGGTTTTGTGTAGGCAGACAAATGCCCCAGTGAAAGTGCTGCGCGTTGAGGTCGCTGTTAATGTAAGTGTTTGATTCAGAGTGTAATTGTGTTGTTTAATGTGAAATTAGTGTTTTGTGTATGTTTTAGATGTAGTTAATTTTTGCCTCAACGCGGGCACGCATGGCTGTAACTTTGGGGCATTTGTCTGAGTCGGCGCGGTGTAGAGTGCCGGTGTTGGTGTTGAATTGTTTGTTATGTTCGGCGCAATTGGTGCAGTTGTGTACTTCAGCCTTGCACTCCGCTGTAGGATGGTGAGCGGAGCACTTGGCGCATGTGGGTGTGGTGTTGGGGCAGCGGCTCTTTGTGTGTCCGAAATTTAGGCAGTTTTGACACTGCCTAAATGGTGAGAAGTTGTCACTATGGACCCGCTGCATCCCTATGTTAACTCTGCCTAGGTCGGCGAACGCCTTCCAGGCAGAGGGTGTTGTGTTTAGAACGGTTAGTTAGGTTAGGTTAGGTTAGGTTAGGTTAGGTTAGGTTAGGTTAGGTTAGGTTAGGTTAGGTTAGGTTAGGTTAGGTTAGGTTAGGTTAGGTTAGGTTAGGTTAGGTTAGGTTAGGTTAGGTTAGGTTAGGTTAGGTTAGGTTAGGTTAGGTTAGGTTAGGTTAGGTTAGGTTAGGTTAGGTTAGGTTAGGTTAGGTTAGGTTAGGTTAGGTTAGGTTAGGTTAGGTTAGGTTAGGTTAGGTTAGGTTAGGTTAGGTTAGGTTAGGTTAGGTTAGGTTAGGTTAGGTTAGGTTAGGTTAGGTTAGGTTAGGTTAGGTTAGGTTAGGTTAGGTTAGGTTAGGTTAGGTTAGGTTAGGTTAGGTTAGGTTAGGTTAGGTTAGGTTAGGTTAGGTTAGGTTAGGTTAGGTTAGGTTAGGTTAGGTTAGGTTAGGTTAGGTTAGGTTAGGTTAGGATAGGTTAGGTTAGGTTAGGTTAGGTTAGGTTAGGTTAGGTTAGGTTAGGTTAGGTTAGGTTAGGTTAGGTTAGGTTAGGTTAGGTTAGGTTAGGTTAGGTTAGGTTAGGTTAGGTTAGGTTAGGTTAGGTTAGGTTAGGTTAGGTTAGGTTAGGTTAGGTTAGGTTAGGTTAGGTTAGGTTAGTTAGGTTAGGTTAGGTTAGGTTAGGTTAGGTTAGGTTAGGTTAGGTAGGTTAGGTTAGGTTAGGTTAGGTTAGGTTAGGTTAGGTTAGGTTAGGTTAGGTTAGGTTAGGTTAGGTTAGGTTAGGTTAGGTTAGGTTAGGTTAGGTTAGGTTAGGTTAGGTTAGGTTAGGTTAGGTTAGGTTAGGTTAGGTTAGGTTAGGTTAGGTTAGGTTAGGTTAGGTTAGGTTAGGTTAGGTTAGGTTAGGTTAGGTTAGGTTAGGTTAGGTTAGGTTAGGTTAGGTTAGGTTAGGTTAGGTTAGGTTAGGTTAGGTTAGGTTAGGTTAGGTTAGGTTAGGTTAGGTTAGGTTAGGTTAGGTTAGGTTAGGTTAGGTTAGGTTAGGTTAGGTTAGGTTAGGTTAGGTTAGGTTAGGTTAGGTTAGGTTAGGTTAGGTTAGGTTAGGTTAGGTTAGGTTAGGTTAGGTTAGGTTAGGTTAGGTTAGGTTAGGTTAGGTTAGGTTAGGTTAGGTTAGGTTAGGTTAGGTTAGGTTAGGTTAGGTTAGGTTAGGTTAGGTTAGGTTAGGTTAGGTTAGGTAGGTTAGGTAGGTTAGGTTAGGTTAGGTTAGGTTAGGTTAGGTTAGGTTAGGTTAGGTTAGGTTAGGTTAGGTTAGGTTAGGTTAGGTTAGGTTAGGTTAGGTTAGGTTAGGTTAGGTTAGGTTAGGTTAGGTTAGGTTAGGTTAGGTTAGGTTAGGTTAGGTTAGGTTAGGTTAGGTTAGGTTAGGTTAGGTTAGGTTAGGTTAGGTTAGGTTAGGTTAGGTTAGGTTAGGTTAGGTTAGGTTAGGTTAGGTTAGGTTAGGTTAGGTTAGGTTAGGTTAGGTTAGGTTAGGTTAGGTTAGGTTAGGTTAGGTTAGGTTAGGTTAGGTTAGGTTAGGTTAGGTTAGGTTAGGTTAGGTTAGGTAGGTTAGGTTAGGTTAGGTTAGGTTAGGTTAGGTTAGGTAGGTTAGGTTAGGTTAGGTTAGGTTAGGTTAGGTTAGGTTAGGTTAGGTTAGGTTAGGTTAGGTTAGGTTAGGTTAGGTTAGGTTAGGTTAGGTTAGGTTAGGTTAGGTTAGGTTAGGTTAGGTTAGGTTAGGTTAGGTTAGGTTAGGTTAGGTTAGGTTAGGTTAGGTTAGGTTAGGTTAGGTTAGGTTAGGTTAGGTTAGGTTAGGTTAGGTTAGGTTAGGTTAGGTTAGGTTAGGTTAGGTTAGGTTAGGTTAGGTTAGGTTAGGTTAGGTTAGGTTAGGTTAGGTTAGGTTAGGTTAGGTTAGGTTAGGTTAGGTTAGGTTAGGTTAGGTTAGGTTAGGTTAGGTTAGGTTAGGTTAGGTTAGGTTAGGTTAGGTTAGGTTAGGTTAGGTTAGGTTAGGTTAGGTTAGGTTAGGTTAGGTTAGGTTAGGTTAGGATAGGTTAGGTTAGGTTAGGTTAGGTTAGGTTAGGTTAGGTTAGGTTAGGTTAGGTTAGGTTAGGTTAGGTTAGGTTAGGTTAGGTTAGGTTAGGTTAGGTTAGGTTAGGTTAGGTTAGGTTAGGTTAGGTTAGGTTAGGTTAGGTTAGGTTAGGTTAGGTTAGGTTAGTTAGGTTAGGTTAGGTTAGGTTAGGTTAGGTTAGGTTAGGTTAGGTTAGGTTAGGTTAGGTTAGGTTAGGTTAGGTTAGGTTAGGTTAGGTTAGGTTAGGTTAGGTTAGGTTAGGTTAGGTTAGGTTAGGTTAGGTTAGGTTAGGTTAGGTTAGGTTAGGTTAGGTTAGGTTAGGTTAGGTTAGGTTAGGTTAGGTTAGGTTAGGTTAGGTTAGGTTAGGTTAGGTTAGGTTAGGTTAGGTTAGGTTAGGTTAGGTTAGGTTAGGTTAGGTTAGGTTAGGTAGGTTAGGTTAGGTTAGGTTAGGTTAGGTTAGGTTAGGTTAGGTTAGGTTAGGTTAGGTTAGGTTAGGTTAGGTTAGGTTAGGTTAGGTTAGGTTAGGTTAGGTTAGGTTAGGTTAGGTTAGGTTAGGTTAGGTTAGGTTAGGTTAGGTTAGGTTAGGTTAGGTTAGGTTAGGTTAGGTTAGGTTAGGTTAGGTTAGGTTAGGTTAGGTTAGGTTAGGTTAGGTTAGGTTAGGTTAGGTTAGGTTAGGTTAGGTTAGGTTAGGTTAGGTTAGGTTAGGTTAGGTTAGGTTAGGTTAGGTTAGGTTAGGTTAGGTTAGGTTAGGTTAGGTTAGGTTAGGTTAGGTTAGGTTAGGTTAGGTTAGGTTAGGTTAGGTTAGGTTAGGTTAGGTTAGGTTAGGTTAGGTTAGGTTAGGTTAGGTTAGGTTAGGTTAGGTTAGGTTAGGTTAGGTTAGGTTAGGTTAGGTTAGGTTAGGTTAGGTTAGGTTAGGTTAGGTTAGGTTAGGTTAGGTTAGGTTAGGTTAGGTTAGGTTAGGTAGGTTAGGTTAGGTTAGGTTAGGTTAGGTTAGGTTAGGTTAGGTTAGGTTAGGTTAGGTTAGGTTAGGTTAGGTTAGGTTAGGTTAGGTTAGGTTAGGTTAGGTTAGGTTAGGTTAGGTTAGGTTAGGTTAGGTTAGGTTAGGTTAGGTTAGGTTAGGTTAGGTTAGGTTAGGTTAGGTTAGGTTAGGTTAGGTTAGGTTAGGTTAGGTTAGGTTAGGTTAGGTTAGGTTAGGTTAGGTTAGGTTAGGTTAGGTTAGGTTAGGTTAGGTTAGGTTAGGTTAGGTTAGGTTAGGTTAGGTTAGGTTAGGTTAGGTTAGGTTAGGTTAGGTTAGGTTAGGTTAGGTTAGGTTAGGTTAGGTTAGGTTAGGTTAGGTTAGGTTAGGTTAGGTTAGGTTAGGTTAGGTTAGGTTAGGTTAGGTTAGGTTAGGTTAGGTTAGGTTAGGTTAGGTTAGGTTAGGTTAGGTTAGGTTAGGTCAGGTTAGGTTAGGTTAGGTTAGGTTAGGTTAGGTTAGGTTAGGTTAGGTTAGGTTAGGTTAGGTTAGGTTAGGTTAGGTTAGGTTAGGTTAGGTTAGGTTAGGTTAGGTTAGGTTAGGTTAGGTTAGGTTAGGTTAGGTTAGGTTAGGTTAGGTTAGGTTAGGTTAGGTTAGGTTAGGTTAGGTTAGGTTAGGTTAGGTTAGGTTAGGTTAGGTTAGGTTAGGTTAGGTTAGGTTAGGTTAGGTTAGGTTAGGTTAGGTTAGGTTAGGTTAGGTTAGGTTAGGTTAGGTTAGGTTAGGTTAGGTTAGGTTAGGTTAGGTTAGGTTAGGTTAGGTTAGGTTAGGTTAGGTTAGGTTAGGTTAGGTTAGGTTAGGTTAG
>NC_062243.1:0-7500 GCF_905475465.1 Pieris napi
CTAACCTAACCTAACCTAACCTAACCTAACCTAACCTAACCTAACCTAACCTAACCTAACCTAACCTAACCTAACCTAACCTAACCTAACCTAACCTAACCTAACCTAACCTAACCTAACCTAACCTAACCTAACCTAACCTAACCTAACCTAACCTAACCTAACCTAACCTAACCTAACCTAACCTAACCTAACCTAACCTAACCTAACCTAACCTAACCTAACCTAACCTAACCTAACCTAACCTAACCTAACCTAACCTAACCTAACCTAACCTAACCTAACCTAACCTAACCTAACCTAACCTAACCTAACCTAACCTAACCTAACCTAACCTAACCTAACCTAACCCTAACCTAACCTAACCTAACCTAACCTAACCTAACCTAACCTAACCTAACCTAACCTAACCTAACCTAACCTAACCTAACCTAACCTAACCTAACCTAACCTAACCTAACCTAACCTAACCTAACCTAACCTAACCTACTAACCTAACCTAACCTAACCTAACCTAACCTAACCTAACCTAACCTAACCTAACCTAACCTAACCTAACCTAACCTAACCTAACCTAACCTAACCTAACCTAACCCTAACCTAACCTAACCTACCTAACCTAACCTAACCTAACCTAACCTAACCTAACCTAACCTAACCTAACCTAACCTAACCTAACCTAACCTAACCTAACCTAACCTAACCTAACCTAACCTAACCTAACCTAACCTAACCTAACCTAACCTAACCTAACCTAACCTAACCTAACCTAACCTAACCTAACCTAACCTAACCTAACCTAACCTAACCTAACCTAACCTAACCTAACCTAACCTAACCTAACCTAACCTAACCTAACCTAACCTAACCTAACCTAACCTAACCTAACCTAACCTAACCTACCTAACCTAACCTAACCTAACCTAACCTAACCTAACCTAACCTAACCTAACCTAACCTAACCTAACCTAACCTAACCTAACCTAACCTAACCTAACCTAACCTAACCTAACCTAACCTAACCTAACCTAACCTAACCTAACCTAACCTAACCTAACCTAACCTAACCTAACCTAACCTAACCTAACCTAACCTAACCTAACCCGGAACCTCACACCCACCACGGTCACATACAAAGCCGCTTGGCTATGAGGCCCTTAACCTAACCTAACCTAACCTAACCTAACCTAACCTAACCTAACCTAACCTAACCTAACCTAACCTAACCTAACCTAACCTAACCTAACCTAACCTAACCTAACCTAACCTAACCTAACCTAACCTAACCTAACCCAGTCGCAGTCGAGCCGCGGACCTGGACGGTCACAAAACAGTTAGCTCCGCTTTGAAAAAATCACAAAATTGGTATTTTTCGTTCGAATAGTGACGTGTCATACACCAAAGTGTGTGAAAAAGTGAGCACTACACATTAGTGGAAACCGTGCTGTGATTAACGAAAAATTGTGGAAGTTATAGTGGAAAAACCCGTTTTTTCGAAGTTTTTCAACAATTGGCAGCGTGCGGCGCCCGATTCTTCGCGACAACCCCCACATTTTAAAGTGGGAAAAGGTGCGCCTTATTGTGGACCACATTTTTGGAAAAATTCAGATTTTTCCGCGAGCCTTTCTCCAAGAAAAATAAGAAAAACCACAAAACCACGTGGCACGTGGTCCCAGTTTGGGGTACAAATTGAACAAACCAATATTACCATCAGAAGCGCCGTAAAAAGTTGAACAAGACGGTGGTTTTATATTTTTGCTGCATAAAGGGAAAAAATTTCTACGAGTGTAAAAAAGTAAACAAACAAGATTTAACAACTTTAACCAAGAATTACATGAGAACAAGATCGAGGACCCCAATGTTTCTTCACATCATCAGAAGCGCCTTGCGGAGATCTATTTAAAGGTACCAATCCCAGATTTTTCCCTTAAAAACTGTAGCTCCTGGAAACTTTTTTCTCTCGACCACGTGCCACGTGGTCGGAGAATCCGCCAGTATTTTGCATCGCGGATAGGCTCACGGGATAGATCTCGACGAGCCTGTCATTTTGATATATTCATCTTAAAATTTTGACCAATATTGACGGTTCCAGGAGCCTGGGAAGAAAAAAGGGGAAAAGTGCGGGATAACTCGGGAACGGTGCATTTTAGCGCGATTCTGAGGCCAAATCCAGTATACTAAAAGTATACTGGAGTTTTGACCGCCTGGTCGAACCCTACCGGGAACCAAATTCAAAATTTTTAACTTTAATTTTTCAAAAATTTAATAAAGTAAATAATTAATATATTAGAGCAAGACCAATTTTGGATAGAACGGTGCACGCCAGGCAAAAAATAACATCATTTTCGGCTTAGTTAGGGTGGAAAAGGGTTATAGGGACGTGTCGCGTGCACCGCACCTCGGACCCCCTACCCCCGCCTTACTACCACACCCCCTGGGGGAGCAAAACTGCAACCCTACGGTACACACACGTGTGACGGCTCTATCGACTCCCCGTAAAAAGGCGAGTCGATTGAACCCACTCGCAACGCTTTCACACTTACATACACACAGATATCACACACAAACACACTACGACATAAATTCACACACAAACACATAAGTGCGACGGCTCGTTCAACTCCCCGAGACCTGGGGAGAAGATTGCGGCTGTCCACTCCGACATTCGAATTGACACACACACACACAGTAATACACATACACAAATACACGTCCAGGAACACAAGTGTAGCACCTAACTCGACTCCGCTGATTGCAGCGGATCCCTCGAGTAGTTGCACACGTGCAAAAGCACACACGCACACACACACATACACACACACATACACAAAAGGTGAAGGTTAGGAGGCCCTCTCGCGCGCTTCTATTACAACAAGTGATACACCGCTCCCGAAGGGTATCAGGACTGCGACACTAGGTTAAGTGACAGGGGCTATCCTTTTGGAAACCCTCTTAGATATAAGTATTTTGACACGGCTACCACCCTTTTGGGGGTAGACCTTAGTATAAGTTTTAAAATAATTTTTGACATCTTTGACGGCTGCCACCCTATTGGGGGCAGACCCTAGTATAAGTTAAATAATTCTTGCGAATGGACATTGAACATTTATGTATATTGAAATTATAAATAAATATTATAAAAATAATTTAATTTTGACAAACCCAGAACAATACGTTTTTGTAAACATACAAAAGTAAGACGCATTATATAGATCGCATTTTATTATACTTTGACACACCACAGCCTACTCTATTTCACATATAAAATAAAACATAAACAATGTTTGGTATACGCACCCCAACAAAAATCACCACCCCGCCACCCCATGCTACTGGAATAGAGGAGAGGGAAGGATCGGCTCCTATACAGCCACCGACCCCGACCTTAACCCCAGCGGTGAGAAAGAGCATAGGAGAGCTGGAAGCAGCTATAGCTCAGAGTGCAGAAGGGTTAAAAAAGCAGAAGTCATACAAAACTAGACTTACTGAAGCCGCAGCAGTCCAACAGAGCGCTCTTCTCCAGCTTGACGCTGCCAGAAATCTAAAGGGCGAAATAAAAGCAGCGGTTACCTCGGCGGTAAAAAGACTGTATGAACTGGTAAAAGAGGCCGAGTCTCAAACTAAGGAAGGAAAGGATAAGAAGAAGGAAAAGGAAAGGGGAAGCGAGGTAGTGGTAGAAAAGGAGAATGACAGTAATAAAACTTACAACATAGACACCACACCGCAAAGTAAAACCCACGAAATGGACGAGCACCTAAAGCGGTTGGAAAAAGAAACTAAAAAGCTAGAAGATATCAGCAAATTACTCCAGGACAACATAAAGCAATACAAAAGAAAACCAGACGCCGCCCTAGACGAACAAAGAAGGCAGAAGATACTTCATCACGTCGAGGGAAACGCAAGGAAGCTCGATGAATTAAGGGAAAGGATAGGAAAACAAGGAGAGCTAAAAGAAATCAAAGAACTTATAGAAACACAGATTGAAAAAACTGATGAAAGAGACCGGAACATCGAGCGGACGTACGCCAACGTTTTGGCAGCTAACAATAAAATAGCCCAACAACAAAATCCCCCCACCACCTTGACCAACCAGTATAGATTAAATCACCCCCTCACGTACAAGCCAAAGCTACATAAGCTAGTAGTTAAGTCCTCTAGCCAAGAAACAAATTCAGAGGTTTACGAAAGGATTCGCTCGGCAATAGACCCGAAAACTACTGGCCTACGGTTGGATACCATCCGCAAAACCAAGGATCAGAAAGTGATAGTGGGGTGCCGAGCGGAAGACCAAATAAAGGAACTGACGGAAAGACTGCTAGGGGACAAAACACTTACAGTGGAAACGTTGAAATACAAGGACCCACTAGTTATGCTGAGGGGCGTTCTCCAAATTCATAAAGACGATGAGATAATCGACTATATAGAGGCACAAAACAAACAAATATTCTCAGGTATTAAAGAGGAGGAACGAAGGATGACTGTCAAAAGACGTAAGACAGCAAGAAACCCTCACCTGCAGAATATTATACTACAAGTGTCCCCTACAATCTGGAGAAGAATGGTGGAGGTGGGAAGAGTACACGTTGAACTACAAAGAGTGGTGGTCCACGACCAGTCACCACTGATACAATGCACCAATTGCTTGGGCTATGGTCACACGCGGAAATATTGTGAAAGCACGAAAGAGGTCTGCGCTCATTGCGGGGAGGAACATAAAAAGGCAGATTGCCAAAAATACAAAGCAGGAGACCCCCCAATGTGCGTAAACTGTACAATGCTAAACGTGAATGCTGACCACAACGCGTTTGACACTGACTGCCCAACGAGAGCGAGGTGGGAGGCAATGGCAAGATCGACGGTGGCGTATTGCTAAGGGCACCCACAGGAGACAGAATGGCTACTTAATGTGTCAGGCGAACCTCCAGAGAAAAGAACTAGCCCAAAACGAATTAAGGATAGAGGCTAAAAACAGAGGTATGCTCGCTGCTCTCGTTCAAGAACCATATACTGGCTCCGAAGGAAGGGTCAAGGAACAGTCAGGAGCCAGAGTGTATCAACATGAGCAAGCGGGAGCGACAGTGACGAAAGCTGCGATCTTCGTGTTTGACGAAAAGATCGAGGTCATTCAGTTTCCTGAATGGACGACGCCGAATGTGGTAGTAGTGAAGCTGTGTACGGAGGCATGGGAGATCACGTTGGTTTCCTTCTATCTTGAACCAGATCCAAAAGATGTTCAGCACCACATCGACCGAATCCAGAGAATATGCGATAGGGCTAAAAACAGAATAATTCTGGCCGGTGACGCGAACGCAAAAAGTCCGTGGTGGTGCAGCCCCAACGTCGACCACAGGGGCGACCTAATAGCAGATACCCTTCACAGTATGAACTTTGAAATACTTAACAATAGTAACATACCCACTTTTGACACTGTGAGGGGGGGAAAAAGCTACAGAAGTTACGTGGACATTACTGCATGCACCGCGGACCTATTAGCGATAATAGATGAGTGGAGTGTTGAGGAAGGACTGGTGAGCTCCGACCACAACGGTATCACGTTTAAAATGAGACTCGAGAGATCAGAAGGAAGGAGAACAGAACGGACCACCAGAAAATATAATACCAGAAAGGCAAACTGGTCACTCTTCGAAAAACGACTATCTGAGCTCTTGGAAGTAGCCCAAATTAATATAGAAAAAATTAACAAAGTGAGCAAAAAGGAACAACTAGAAGAGATCGTAGAAAAATACACAGAAGCAACGATCGCAGCCACAAAAGAAGCCGTTCCAGAAGTAAAGAAGAGGCCAACAAACACCTTGCCTTGGTGGAACGACGAGCTGGAAAGAAGAAGAAAAATGGTTAGGACAAGGAAAAGGCGCATCAGATGCGCAGCACAAGTTCGCAGGAATAAAGTAGTGCAAGAATATCTGAAAGAAAAAGAAGAATACGAAAAAATGATCATGGAAGCGAAAACAGAGAGCTGGCGTAACTTCTGTACTAGGCAGGAAAGAGAGGGAATGTGGCAGGGGATATACAGAGTTGTGAACCACACGACAAAAAGAGTGGAGGATATTCCTCTTATCGCAAATGGTAAATACTGCGACTCTAGAGAGTCTGCTATGCTTCTAGCTGAGACATTCTACCCCCCGGATGAACCAAGTGAGGATACCGAAGAACAGAAACGGGTACGAGCAGACGCAGAGGGAGCGAATGATGGATCGAGAAATAGTGATATTCATGACCCACCATTTACAAACTTTGAGCTAGAGAGAGCCGTAAATAGTTTCAATCCCAAAAAGGCACCGGGCGGGGACGGTCTGACAGCGGACATTTGCCACAGAGCCATTATGAGTCAACCTGAAATTTACCGAACCATTGTAAATAAAGCCCTGGAGACTGGATCCTTCCCAAAACAGTGGAAGGAGGCGACGGTCGTGATTCTGAGGAAACCGGGAAGACCGAAATACACAGAACCAAAAGCTTACCGACCCATTGGCCTCCTCCCCGTAATGGGAAAGATCTATGAGAAGATGCTGGTCGAGAGACTGAAGTGGCACCTTGTGCCTAAGCTATCAAAGAGACAGTACGGGTTCATCCCGCAGCGAAGTACTGAGGACGCCCTCTATACCCTAATGGATCGAGTACATAAAAACCTCAAAGGGAAACTCATAACACTAATCATCTCCTTGGATATAGAGGGAGCCTTCGATAATGCATGGTGGCCCAAAATACGCACGCGCCTTGCCGAACAAGGATGTCCCGTCAACTTGAGAAGGGTGTACGATGACTATCTCCGGAGTCGCAAAGTTAAGCTTCGATATGCTGGGGAAGAAGTAGAAAAATCGACTACAAAGGGTTGCGTGCAGGGATCCATAAGCGGACCCTTGCTCTGGAACGTTATACTGGACCCGATACTGGGGCAAATGTCTGACAATGATATATATTGTCAGGCATTCGCTGACGATGTGCTGGTGATAGTGGAGGGTGACAGTGGAGAGGAAGTCCAGAGGAAGGGAAACAAGGCGCTCGAGTTGGCCATGAAATGGGGTGACAATAATAAACTGAAATTTGGACCTACCAAGACCCAGGCAATGGTAATAACAAACAAAATCAAGTATGACACCCCAAGGCTGGAAATGAATGGAGTTCAAATTGGACTGGCAAGCAAAATAAAAATTCTTGGCCTGACAATAGACGATAAACTCACATTTAATGAACATGTGTCAACGATTTGCGTCAAGGCAGCCAACTTATACAAACAGGTGGCTAAGGCAGCAAAGCAGACTTGGGGGCTACACCCGGATATAGTATCCACAATTTATACAGCCGTGGTGGAACCCACTATAACTTATGCAGCGGCGGCATGGGCCAAGGCAGCCGGAAAAATATGTGTCCGTAAAAAATTAAATACTATTCAAAGGGGCTTCACTCAAAAGATAGTAAAGGCGAATAGGACTGTGTCTCTGAATGCAGCTCTGGCTCTTTCTGGTGCTCTCCCACTCG